>NC_060190.1:54128702-54135621 GCF_021184085.1 Oncorhynchus gorbuscha
ACACTAGCTACATCAGATAATGTTATTATTGGAAACGATATAAGATAAATACTCATTCTCTATATCACCATATGGCATCTCTAATTGAGTAATGATTACATATTCCCCAAAATACATATAATTTTGTTGCCATTTTGTTGTATTAAGTAGAGTATTGCCAAAACATAATTTGCACACAATGAATCATCATTTATTATATGAGCAAGTCTGATGGCGCCATCTCCTGGTCAAATCCATCATCATATACACAGGATGGAAAAAACAACTAAGAAAGGTATATAACAGGGGCATTCAAACCTTAAAGGCTCTGCATGGTCAATCCGACATCTGCATTGGCCGTGCAGCATTTATGTCTGGAGCCTGATGGTTTTATGTTCTACCTTATAACCACCTGGTGTCCCAGGTCTAAATCAGTCCCTGATTAGAGGGGAAGAATTACCTGGTTTTGAATACATGCTCACGTAACCTTTATTGTAACATTTTGAACAGAAGGTTCTCTTCACATTTCGCAATAAAGCAAAAGGAAGAATGCAACATCGTACTGGTAGTTGACATGAGTTGCACTGGATACATGTGTGTGTGTGTGTGTGTGTGTGTGTGTGTGTGTGTGTGTGTGTGTGTGTGTGTGTGTGTGTGTGTGTGTGTGTGTGTGTGTGTGTGTGTGTGTGTGTGTGTGTGTGTGTGTGTGTGTGTGTGTAAATGCATATGCCAATGTCCGTGTGACAAAAAAGTGTCTGTCTCATCACTGAGGGTTGCCTGATGGTAGAATACAGCAGCTGAGCTGCACATGGTCACATAGCTATAAGGTTAATGGTCTTAAGCCCATGGTAGCACAGATCCCAGTCAGCCAGTCTGACAAAGTACAGTCCTCTCTGGGACTTCCTCTCTGTGTGTGTGTGTGTGTGTGTGTGTGTGTGTGTGTGTGTGTGTGTGTGTGTGTGCGTGCGTGCGTGCGTGCGTGCGTGCGTGCGTGCGTGCGTGCGTGCGTGCGTGCGCGCGTGCATGTGCGCGTGCGTGTGTGCGTGTCAGAGGAAGGGACAGGGAAAGAGATGGGGATCTTCATCTATTTTGCATCTATGATTTAATTGAAGATTTGCCTTGTACCGTGCATTCGGAAAGTATATTCAGACCCCTTGACTTTTTCCACATTTTGTTACTTTATAGCCCTATTTAAAATAGTTTCAATAATGTTTTCTCCTCATGCCCAGAGCATGATGCTGCCACCACCACGCTGCACTTTCATTAGACCAGAGAATCTTGTTTATCAAGGTCTCAGTCCTTTAGGTGCCTTTTGGCAAACTCCAAGTGGACTGTCATGTGCCTTTTACCAAGGAGTGGCTTCTGTCTGTCCACTTTACCATAAAGGCCTGATTGCTGGAGTGCTGCAGAGACTGTTATCCTTCTGGAAGGTTCTCCCATTTCCACAGAGGAACTCTGGAGCTCTGTCAGAGTGACCATCGGGTTCTTGGTCACCTCGCTGACCAAGGCCCTTCTCCCCTGATTGCTCAGTTTGGCCGGGCGGCCAGCTCTAGGAAGAGTCTTGGTGGTTCCAAACTTCTTTCATTTAAGGATGATGGAGGCCATTGTTGTCATGCAGGTGAATGAGGACCCAAAAGCGACTTGGCGAAAACAGAGTCTTTAATCCAGTAAAGTAAATCTACAATCATAAGACATAATTCCACTCGTAGTGACGAGAACAGACTGGAGACTCGATCAAGAACTGCAGGTTGCCTCGGGAAGGCACTTGAACGTAGCAGACTCAGACACCTGCTCACCACGCAGCATCTGAGGGAAACACGACACGACAGGGCGATACACAGACACAGCACGGTGAACAATAGACAAGGATCCGACAGGGCAGAAACGGAAAACAAGGGGAGAAATAGGGACTCTAATCAGGAAAAAAGATAGGGAACAGGTGTGGGAAGACTAAATGATTGATTAGGGGAATAGGAACAGCTGGGAGCAGGAACGGAACGATAGAGAGAAGAGAGAGAGGAAGAGAGAGAGAAAAAGGGGAACGAACCTAAAAAAGACCAGCAGGGGGAAAACGAACAGAGGGAAAAGCAAATGACAAGACAATCTAAGACAAAAACATGACAGTACCCCCCACTCACCGAGCGCCTCCTGGCGCACTCGAGGAGGAATCCTGGCGGCAACGGAGGAAATCATCAATAAGTGAACGGTCCAGCACGTCCCGAGACGGAACCCAACTCCTCTCCTCAGGACCGTAACCCTCCCAATCCACTAAGTATTGGTGACCCCGTCCCCGAGAACGCATGTCCATGATCCTACGCACCTTGTAAATAGGTGCGCTCTCGACAAGGACGGGGGGAGGGAAGACGAACGGGGGTGCTAAGAAAGGGCTTGACACAGGAGACATGGAAGACAGGATGGACGCGACGAAGATGTCGCGGAAGAAGCAGTCGCACAGCGACAGGATTGACGACCTGGGAGACACGGAATGGACCAATGAACCGCGGAGTCAACTTACGAGAAGCTGTCGTAAGAGGAAGGTTGCGAGTGGAAAGCCACACTCTCTGGCCGCAACAATACCTTGGACTCTTAATCCTACGTTTATTGGCGGCTCACAGTCTGTGCCCTGTAACGGCAAAGTGCAGACCTCACCCTCCTCCAGGTGCGCTCACAACGTTGGACAAACGCTTGAGCGGAGGGAACGCTGGACTCGGCAAGCTGGGATGAGAACAGAGGAGGCTGGTAACCCAGACTACTCTGAAACGGAGATAACCCGGTAGCAGACGAAGGAAGCGAGTTGTGAGCGTATTCTGCCCAGGGGAGCTGTTCTGCCCAAGACGCAGGGTTTCTGAAAGAAAGGCTGCGTAGTATGCGACCAATCGTCTGATTGGCCCTCTCTGCTTGACCGTTAGACTGGGGATGAAACCCGGAAGAGAGACTGACGGACGCACCAATCAAACGACAGAACTCCCTCCAAAACTGTGACGTGAATTGCGGGCCTCTGTCTGAAACGGCGTCTAACGGGAGGCCATGAATTCTGAACACATTCTCGATGATGATTTGTGCCGTCTCCTTAGCGGAAGGAAGTTTAGCGAGGGGAATGAAATGTGCCGCCTTAGAGAACCTATCGACAACCGTAAGAATCACAGTCTTCCCGCAGACAAAGGCAGACCGGTAATGAAGTCTAGGGCGATGTGAGACCATGGTCGAGAAGGAATGGGGAGCGGTCTGAGACGACCGGCAGGAGGAGAGTTACCCGACTTAGTCTGCGCGCAGTCCGAACAAGCAGCCACGAAACGGCGCGTGTCACGCTCCTGAGTCGGCCACCAAAAGCGCTGGCGAATAGACGCAAGAGTGCCTCGAACACCGGGATGACCAGCTAACTTGGCAGAGTGAGCCCACTGAAGAACAGCCAGACGAGTGGAAACAGGAACGAAAAGGAGGTTACTAGGACAAGCGACGCAGTGTGCGTGAGTGCTTGCTTAACCTGTCTTTCAATTCCCCAGACTGTCAACCCGACAACACGCCCATAAGGAAGAATCCCCTCGGGATCAGTAGAAGCCACAGAAGAACTAAACAGACGGGATAAGGCATCAGGCTTGGTGTTTTTGCTACCCGGACGGTAAGAAATCACAAACTCGAAACGAGCGAAAAACAACGCCCAACGAGCTTGACGGGCATTAAGTCGTTTGGCAGAACGGATGTACTCAAGGTTCTTATGGTCTGTCCAAACGACAAAAGGAACGGTCGCCCCCTCCAACCACTGTCGCCATTCGCCCTAGGGCTAGCGGATGGCGAGCAGTTCGCGGTTACCCACATCATAGTTGCGTTCCCAGATGGCGACAGGCGATGAGAAAAATAAGCGCAAGGATGAACCTTATCGTCAGACTGGAAGCGCTGGGATAGAATGGCTCCCACGCCTACCTCTGAAGCGCCAACCTCGACAATGAATTGTCTAGTGACGTCAGGAGTAACGAGGATAGGAGCGGACGTAAAACGTTCTTTAGAAGATCAAAAGCTCCCTGGGCGGAACCGGACCACTTAAAACACGTCTTGACAGAAGTAAGAGCTGTGAGAGGGGCAGCAACTTGACCGAAATTACGAATGAAACGCCGATAGAAATTAGCGAAACCTAGAAAAAGCGCTGCAACTCGACACGTGACCTTGGAACGGGCCAATCACTGACAGCTTGACCTTAGCGGAATCCATCTGAATGCCTTCAGCGGAAATAACAGAACCGAGAAAAGTAACGGAGGAGACATGAAAAGAGCACTTCTCAGCCTTCACGTAGAGACAATTCTCTAAAAGGCGCTGTAGAACACGCGAACGTGCTGAACATGAATCTCGAGTGACGGTGAAAAAATCAGGATATCGTCAAGATAGACAAAACAAAGATGTTCAGCATGTCTCTCAGAACATCATTAACTAATGCCTGAAAAACAGCTGGCGCATTGGCGAGACCAAACGGCAGAACCCGGTACTCAAAAATGCCCTAACGGAGGTTAAACGCCGTTTTCCACTCGTCCCCCTCTCTGATGCGCACGAGATGGTAAGCGTTACGAAGGTCCAACTTAGTAAAGCACCTGGCTCCCTGCAGAATCTCGAAGGCTGATGACATAAGGGAAGCGGATAACGATTCTTAACCGTTATGTCATTCAGCCCTCGATAATCCACGCAGGGGCGCAGAGTACCGTCCTTTTTCTTAACAAAAAAGAACCCCGCCCCTGCCGGAGAGGAAGAAGGCACTATGGTACCGGCGTCCAAGAGACACAGATAAATAATCCTCGAGAGCCTTACGTTCGGGAGCCGACAGAGAGTATAGTCTACCCCGAGGAGGAGTGGTCCCCGGAAGGAGATCAATACTACAATCATACGACCGGTGAGGAGGAAGGGAGTTGGCTCGGGACCGACTGAAGACCGTGCGCAGATCATGATATTCCTCCGGCACTCCTGTCAAATCGCCAGGTTCCTCCTGAGAAGTGGGGACAGAAGAAATGGGAGGATGGCAGACATTAAACACTTCACATGACAAGAAACGTTCCAGGATAGGATAGAATTACTAGACCAATTAATAGAAGGATTATGACATACTAGCCAGGGATGACCCAAAACAACAGGTGTAAAAGGTGAACGAAAAAATCAAAAAAGAAATAGTCTCACTGTGGTTACCAGATACTGTGAGAGTTAAAGGTAGTGTCTCAAATCTGATACTGGGAAGATGACTACCATCTAAGGAAAACATGGGCGTAGGCTTGTCTAACTGTCTGAAAGGAATGTCATGTTTCGAGCCCATGCTTCGATCCATGAAACAACCCTCAGCCCCAGAGTCAATCAAGGCACTGCATGTAGTAGCACCAACCGGTCCAGCGTAGATGGACCGACATAATAGTACAGGATCTAGATGAAGAGACCTGAGTAGTAGCGCTCACCAGTAGCCCTCCGCTTACTGATGAGCTCTGGCCTTTACTGGACATGAATTGACAAAATGTCCATCAAATCCATAATAGAGGCACAGGCGGTTGGTGATCCTCCGTTCCCTCTCCTTAGTCGAGATGCGAATACCTCCCAGCTGCATGGGCTCAGTCTCTGAGCCAGAGGAGGGAGATGGTTGCGATGCGGAGCAGGAAACACCGTGTGAGCTCTCTTCCACGAGCTTGGTGACGAAGATCTACCCGTCATTCTATGCGGATGGCGAGAGCAATCAAAGAGTCCACACTGGAAGGAACCTCCGAGAGAGAATCTCATCTTTGACCACTGCGTGAGTCCCTCCAGAAAACGAGCGAGCAGCGCCGGCTCGTTCCAGTCACTAGAGGCAGCAAGAGTGCGAAACTCTATAGAGTAATCCGTTATGGATCGATCACCTTGGCATAGGGAAGCCAGGGCCCTAGAAGCCTCCCTACCAAAAACTGAACGGTCAAAAACCTGAATCATCTCCTCTTTAAAGTTCTGGTAATTGTTTGAACAATCAGCCCTTGCCTCCCAGATAGCTGTGCCCCACTCTCGAGCCCGGCCAGTAAGGAGTGAAATGACGTAAGCAACCCGAGCTCTCTCTCTAGAGTATGTGTTGGGTTGGAGAGAGAACACAATATCACACTGGGTGAGAAAGGAGCGGCACTCCGTGGGCTGCCCGGAGTAGCAAGGTGGGTTATTAACCCTAGGTTCCGGAGGCTCGGCAGGCCAGGAAGTAACAGGTGGCACGAGACGAAGACTCTGGAACTGTCCAGAGAGGTCGGAAACCTGAGCGGCCAGGTTCTCCACGGCATGGCGAGCAGCAGACAATTCCTGCTCGTGTCTGCCGAGCATGGCTCCTTGGATCTCAACGGCAGTGTTACGAGCGTCTGTAGTCGCTGGGTCCATTCTTTGGTCGGATCCTTCTGTCATGCAGGTGAATGAGGACCCAAAAGCGACTTGGCGAAAACAGAGTCTTTAATCCAGTAAAGTAAATCTACAATCATAAGACATAATTCCACTCGTAATGACGAGAACAGACTGGAGACTCGATCAAGAACTGCAGGTTGCCTCGGGAAGGCACTTGAACGTAGCAGACTCCAGACACCTGCTCACCACGCAGCATCTGGAGGGAAACACGACACGACAGGGCGATACACAGACACAGCACGGTGAACAATAGACAAGGATCCGACAGGGCAGAAACGGAAAACAAGGGGAGAAATAGGGACTCTAATCAGGGAAAAGATAGGGAACAGGTGTGGGAAGACTAAATGATTGATTAGGGGAATAGGAACAGCTGGGAGCAGGAACGGAACGATAGAGAGAGAAGAGAGAGAGGAAGAGAGAGAGAAAAGGGGAACGAACCTAAAAAGACCAGCAGGGGGAAAACGAACAGAGGGAAAAGCAAAATGACAAGATAATCTAAGACAAAACATGACAATTGTGTTCTTGGGGACCTTCAATGCTGCAGACATTTTTTGGTACCCTTCCC
>NC_060190.1:54135721-54140151 GCF_021184085.1 Oncorhynchus gorbuscha
TGAATCCACCGTACCTTCTCCGCTGTGCAATCTGGTTTCCAAGCTGGCCATGGGTGCACCTCAGCCACGCTCAAGGTCCTAAACGATATCATAACCACCATCGATAAGAGACAATACTGTGCAGCTGTATTCATCGACCTGGCCAAGGCTTTTGACTCTGTCAATCTTCAAATTCTTATTGGCAGACTCATCAGCCTTGGTTTCTCAAATGACTGCCTCGCCTGGTTCACCAACTACTTCTCAGACAGAGTTCAGTGTGTCAAATCAGAGGGCCTGTTGTCCGGACCTCTGGCAATCTCTATGGGGGTGCCACAGGGTTCAATCCTCGTGCCAACTTTTTTCTCTGCATACATCAATGATGTCGCTCTTGCTGTTGGTGATTCTCGGATCCACCTCTACGCAGACGACAAGATTTTGTATGCTTCTGGCCCTTCTTTGAACACTGTGTTAACCAACATCCAGACGAGCTTCAATGCCACACAACTCTCCTTCCGTGACCTCCAACTGCTCTTAAATGCAAGTAAAACTAAATGCATGCTCTTCAACCAATCGCTACCCACACCTGCCCGCCCGTCCAGCATCACTACCCTGGACAGTTCTGACTTAGAATATGTGGACAACTACAAATACCTAGGTGTCTGGTTAGACTGTAAACTCTCCTTCCAGACTCACATTAAGCATCTCCAATCCAAAATTACATCTAGAATTGGCTTCCTATTTCACAACAAAGCATCCTTCACTCATGCTGCCAAACATACACTCGTAAAACTGACTATCCTTCCGATCCTTGACTTCGGCGATGTAATTTACAAAATAGCCTCCAACACTCTACTCAGCAAATTGGATGCAGTCTATCACAGTTCCATCCGTTTTGTCACCAAAGCCCCATATACTACCCACCACTGTGACCTGTATGCTCTCGTTGGCTGGCCTTCGCTTCATATTCGTCACCAAACTCACTGGCTCCAGGTCATCTGTAAGTCTTTGCTAGGTAAAGCTCCCCCTTATCTCAGCTCACTGGTCTCCATAGCAGCATCCACCCATAACACGCGCTCCAGGAGGTGTATTTCACTGGTCACCCCCAAAGCCAATTCCTCCTTCCCTTCCAGTTCTCTGCTTCCAATGACTGAAACGAACTGCAAAAATCACTGAAGCTGGACACTCATATCTCCCTCACTAGCTTTAAGCACCAGCTGTCAGAGCAGCTGTACATAGCCCATCTGTAAATAACCCATCCAACTACCCACATCCCCATACTGTTATTTATTTTGCTCCTTTGCAACCCAGTATCTTTACTTGCACACTCATCTTCTGCACATCTATCACTCCAGTGTTTAATTGCTATATCGTAATTATTTCACCACTATGGCATATTTATTGCCTTACCTCTCTTATCCTACCCCATTTGCACACACTGTATATAGACATTTTGTATTATTGACTGTATGTTTGTTTATTCCATGTGTAACTTGGTTACACTTTCCCAGCATCTTTCCCAACAAATTGCCTACGCTCTTGCCTACATGTACTACCTTTTGGTCACGCTACTTGTATCTTTGCTTTCACTGCTTGTCAGTTCGATTGCGAGTTTTGGCATTAATTTTCCGTGAAGCATTTTTTGAACGATGCGTCATTGTAAACAGAGATTTATGGATATATATTGCAGATTATTGAAAAAAATGAATGTACTGTGTAACATGTTATATTACTGTCATCTGATGAAGATTTCAAAAGGTTAGTGAAATGATTTTTTTTTTAAAATCCTGCGTTTGTTGATTGCATATTTTTTCCTACTTGGCTATGCTAATGAGCTATGTCTGCGGTGGTGGTTTGACATAAATATGTGCTATGTTTTCACCGTAAAACATTTTAGAAATCTGAATTGTTGCCTGGATTCACAACGAGTGTAGCTTTAATTCAATTCCCTGCATGTGTATTTTAATGAACGTTTGAGTTTTAACTAATACTATTAGCATTTAGCGTAGCGCATTTGCATTTCCAGAGCTCTAGATGGGACGCCTGCGTGCCAGGTAGGAGCAAGAGGTTAACTCTGGCACTACTGCATCTTTCTGTATTTCAATGTAAAGTATCTGTTTAATAATACTTCCTGTTGACCTGACCAAGTGACCTCAACTCTGATCATGCTGTGCACTATGTAGCAAGTTCAGATGCGGGAGGGGTTCACCGACACCGGATGATATAACCTAGAGGATTTAGGGAGAAGGGGAGAGAGGGATGAAGTGAAGGAGAGAGACTGTTATTGAGAAAATAAGGTAGTTAAAGTGCCTGCCTTCAACAGGAATCTGTGTGTGTGGCCTCACCTGAAACTGGGAATTTAATAACTGCAGTTTACATAGCTAAGTAAAAGGAAGAATACTCTTATTGAAAAAGTGGATGGCTCTCAAAAGAGCCTTAGGTTGTGCATAGTGTAGTCTATGGTGTTGCAAGGGTACAGCACCCTCTTCAAAGAAGGAGGCCGGTGAAGATCTCCCGCACACAGATTGCCTCTTTTGCTGCATTGTTGGACCCCATCATTAAAACATCCTGCAGAGCAGCAGGCTTCTCCTCTGGCACAAGGTGGTTTGGGGCTGCTTTGCTGCCTAAGGGCCTGGACAGCTTGCTATCATCGACGGAATTCCCAAGTTTATCAAGATATTTTGCAGGAGAATGCTAGGCTATCAGTCTGCCAATTGAAGCTCAACAGAAGTTGAGTGATGCAACAGGAAAACAACCCAAAACACAGAAGTAAATCAACAACAGAATAGCTTCAACAGAAAAATATACGCCTTCTAGAGTGGCCCAGTCAGAGTCCTGACCTCAACCCAATTGGAATGCTGTGGCATGACCTCAAGGGAGCAGTTCACACCAGACATCCCAAGAATATTGCTGAACTGAAACAGATTTGTAAAGAGGAATGGTCCAAAATTCCTCCTGACCGTTGTGCAGGTCTGATCCGCAACTACAGAAAATGTTTGGTAAAGGTTATTGCTGCCAAAGGAGGGTCAACCAGTTATTAAATCCAAGGGTTCACATACTTTTTCCACCCTGCACTGTGAATGTTTACACGGTGTGTTCAATAAAGACATGAAAACATATAATTGTTTGTGTGTTATTAGTTTAAGCAGGCTGTGTTTGTCTATTGTTGTGACCTAGATGGAGATCAGATCAAATTCTTGCCACTGTATGTTAGCAGCACATTTGAGTTAGCCTGCACTGTGGCTAGTTAGCTAGTAATGCATCATGTTTTTTACATTTTCAAAATGTATTTACTTACTTGAATAGGTTCTCCCAACCATGTGGACGATTGGAAACAGGGCAGCAAAGCTAGCTAATTTGTCCTGGTACCTAAACATTGGGCTATTATTTTACCTGAAATGCTCAAGGTCCTCTACTCCGACAATCAAACACCTCTTAAGGATCAAACCCCTTTTTTCAATTTTCGCCTAAAATGACATACCCAAATCTAACTGCCTGTAGCTCAGGACCTGAAGGAAGGATATGCATATTATTGATACCATTTGAAGGGAAACAATTTGAAGTTTGTGGAAATGTGAAATTAATGTCGGAGGAATGTAACACATTTCTGGCAAAAGATAATACAAAGAAAAAAGGCATTTTTTGGGGTGAGGTGGGACGCTAGTGCCCCACCTCGACAACATCCGGTGAAATTGCAGAGCGCGAAATTCAAAAGACAAAAATCGTAATATTAAACATTCATGAAAATAAAAGTGTCTTACATTGTTTAAAAGCCTAACTCCTTTTTAATCCAGCCGCTTTGTCAGATGTCAAAAAGGCTTTACAGCAAAAGCATACCATGCGATTATCTGAGGACAGCGCCCCGCATACACCAGCATTAAAAATATTGTCCAAATCAGCAGATGCGTCACAAAAATCAGAAATAGAGATAAAATAAATCACTTACCTTTGAAGATCTTCCTGTTTGCAATCCCAATGGTCCCAGCTACACAACAAATGGTCGTTTGTTCGATAAAGTTATTTTATATCCCAAAAAAGTCAGTTTAGTTGGCGCCTTTGGTTCAGTAATCTCACCCGTTCCACTCGTTCAACATGCAGACAAAGCAATCCCAAAGGTTACAGGTAAACTTTTTCCAAACAAGTCAAACAACGTTTCTAATCAATCCTCAGGTACCCTAATATGTAAATAAACGATAACATTTCAGATGGAATGTAGTATGTTCAATACCGGAGATAAATAACGAAGTGTTCGCCCTCTTCCAAGCGCGCCACAAGACTACAGTCAAAATGAGAGCCACCTTGAAAAACTACAACTAAAAACAAATAAATAAAAAAACAGCCTGAAACCCTTTCTAAAGACTGTTGACATCTAGTGGAAGCCATAGGAACTGCAATCTGGGAGGAATTCCTTTGAATATTCCATAGACAAGCATTTGAATGGCCTGTGACCTCAA
>NC_060190.1:54140251-54144831 GCF_021184085.1 Oncorhynchus gorbuscha
TTCCTGTCCTGTTTGTTGATTGCATATTTTTTCCTACTTGGCTATGCTAATGAGCTATGTCTGCGGTGGTGGTTTGACATAAATATGTGCTATGTTTTCACCGTAAAACATTTTAGAAATCTGAATTGTTGCCTGGATTCACAACGAGTGTAGCTTTAATTCAATTCCCTGCATGTGTATTTTAATGAACGTTTGAGTTTTAACTAATACTATTAGCATTTAGCGTAGCGCATTTGCATTTCCAGAGCTCTAGATGGGACGCCTGCGTGCCAGGTAGGAGCAAGAGGTTAACTCTGGGACTACTGCATCTTTCTGTATTTCAATGTAAAGTATCTGTTTAATAATACTTCCTGTTGACCTGACCAAGTGACCTCAACTCTGATCATGCTGTGCACTATGTAGCAAGTTCAGATGCGGGAGGGGTTCACCGACACCGGATGATATAACCTAGAGGATTTAGGGAGAAGGGGAGAGAGGGATGAAGTGAAGGAGAGAGACTGTCAATGAAATACAAGGTAAGTTAAAAGTGCCACTGCAACTAACAGGAATCTGTGTGTGTGGCCTCACTGAAACTGGGAATTTAGTAACTGCAGTTTTACATAGCTAAGTAAAAGGAAGAATACTCTTATTGAAAAGTGGATGGCTCTCAAAAAGAGCCTTAGGTTGTGCATAGTGTAGTCTGGTGTTGCAAGGGTACAGCACCCTCTTCAAAGAAGGAGGCCGGTGAAGATCTCCGCACACAGATTGCCTCTTTTGCTGCATTGTTGGACCCCATCATTAAAACATCCTGCAGAGCAGCAAGGCTTCTCCTCTGGCACAAGGTGGTTTTGGGGCTGCTTTGCTGCCTAAGGGCCCTGGACAGCTTGCTATCATCGACGGAATTCCCAAGTTTTATCAAGATATTTTGCAGGAGAATGCTAGGCTATCAGTCTGCCAATTGAAGCTCAACAGAAGTTGAGTGATGCAACAGGAAAACAACCCAAAACACAGAAGTAAATCAACAACAAGAATAGCTTCAACAGAAAAATATCGCCTTCTAGAGTGGCCCAGTCAGAGTCCTGACCTCAACCCAATTGGAATGCTGTGGCATGACCTCAAGGGAGCAGTTCACACCAGACATCCCAAGAATATTGCTGAACTGAAACAGATTTGTAAAGAGAATGGTCCAAAATTCCTCCCCTGACCGTTGTGCAGGTCTGATCCGCAACTTCAGAAAATGTTTGGTAAAGGTTATTGCTGCCAAAGGAGGGTCAACCAGTTATTAAATCAAGGGTTCACATACTTTTCCACCCTGCACTGTGAATGTTTACACGGTGTGTTCAATAAAGACATGAAAACATATAATTGTTTGTGTGTTATTAGTTTAAGCAGGCTGTGTTTGTCTATTGTTGTGACCTAGATGGAGATCAGATCAAATTCTTGCCACTGTATATTGTAGCACATTTGAGTTAGCCTGCACTGTGGCTAGTTAGCTAGTAATGCATCATGTTTTTACATTTTCAAAATGTATTTACTTACTTGAATAGGTTCTCCCAACCATGTGGACGATTGGAAACAGGGCGCCAAAGCTAGCTAATTTGTCCTGGTACCTAAACATTGGGCTATTATTTTACCTGAAATGCTCAAGGTCCTCTACTCCGACAATCAAACACCTCTTAAGGATCAAACCCCTTTTTCAATTTTCGCCTAAAATGACATACCCAAATCTAACTGCCTGTAGCTCAGGACCTGAAGGAAGGATATGCATATTATTGATACCATTTGAAGGGAAACAATTTGAAGTTGTGGAAATGTGAAATTAATGTCGGAGGAATGTAACACATTTCTGGCAAAAGATAATACAAAGAAAAAGGCATTTTTTGGGGTGAGGTGGGACGCTAGTGCCCCACCTCGACAACATCGGTGAAATTGCAGAGCGCGAAATTCAAAGACAAAAATCGTAATATTAAACATTCATGAAAATAAAAAGTGTCTTACATTGTTTAAAGCCTAACTCCTTTTTAATCCAGCCGCTTTGTCAGATGTCAAAAAAGGCTTTACAGCAAAAGCATACCATGCGATTATCTGAGGACAGCGCCCGCATACACCAGCATTAAAAATATTGTCAAATCAACAGATCGTCACAAAAATCAGAAATAGAGATAAAATAAATCACTTACGCTGAAAGATCTTCCTGTTTGCAATCCCAATGGTCCCAGCTACACAACAAATGGTCGTTTGTTCGATAAAGTTATTTTATATCCCAAAAAAGTCAGTTTAGTTGGCGCCTTTGGTTCAGTAATCTCACCCGTTCCACTCGTTCAACATGCAGACAAAGCAATCCCAAAGGTTACAGGTAAACTTTCCAAACAAGTCAAACAACGTTTCTAATCAATCCTCAGGTACCCTAATATGTAAATAAACGATAACATTTCAGATGGAATGTAGTATGTTCAATACCGGAGATAAATAACGAAGTGTTCGCCCTCTTCCAAGCGCGCCACAAGACTACAGTCAAAATGAGAGCCACCTTGAAAAACTACAACTAAAAACAAATAAATAAAAAAAAACAGCCTGAAACCCTTTCTAAAGACTGTTGACATCTAGTGGAAGCCATAGGAACTGCAATCTGGGAGGAATTCCTTTGAATATTCCATAGACAAGCATTTGAATGGCCTGTGACCTCAAAAAAAAATCAGGATGGATTCTCCACAGGTTTTCAACTGCCATATCAGTTATGTTATACTCACATACATTACTCCCGAATACTGCCTCCTAGCCTTAAGAAGTTATGTGACTTAGGACCCTAGTCGCAATTTAGATTTTGGCTACTAGATGGCAGCAGTGTATGTGCAAAGTTTTAGACTGATGCAATGATCCATTGCAGTACTGTTCAAAATGTTATCAAGTCTGCCCAAATGTGCCTAATTGGTTTATTGATATATTTTCAAATTCATAACTGTTTACTCTCCTCAAACAATAGCATGTATTCTTTCACTGTAATAGATACTGTAAATTGGACAGTGCAGTTAGATTAACAAGACGTTTTGCTTTCTGTTCATATCATGTATGTCTATGTCCTGGGAAATGTTCTTGCTAATCACATTAGCATACTTTAGCTCAACCATCATGCAGGGGGGACACGGATCCTGTAGAGGTTTTAATCCACAGATAAAACGGTAAACCAAATTCATTTTTCATCATCTCTCCTTCCTTCAGGCTTCTTTTTCTCCTTTGGACTTTATATGGAGGTTGGCAACCAACTTTACAGCATTACTACAACTGACCAGATTGTGGACCTAAATTCATCTTTCAATCACCCATGTGGGTATATGCTCCTAAAAACCAATGAGGAGATAGGAGAGGCCGGAATTGTAGCGCATAGAGCGCCACAAATAGAACCAATTTCTATTTTAGCGCCTAGCCATGCAGACACTCACGAGCAGTAGTGGTGCAATGAATGAATAACATATACAGTATGTGTAAATGTATTTTGCAACACTCGCGCACGCGACGTTAGTGGTGTGGTCAGCATGTAAAGCCGAAACCACACGACAGACGTCACCAGGGTCAGAATTTGCATGCGAGAGTAAAGAGTGTCAATTCCCATATACTGCATAGCGTTTGCCAACTTAATTCTCATGAAAGTCCATAATAAACAGTTGTATTTATGTTCGCTATGTACCAAATGTGACCGATCGCCTTGATTTGGTCTTATGTTTAAAAAAAAGTGCAATTGTTTTTTACATTTCATTGGATAAAAGCAGAGACACAGAGCTACAACATTCTATATCATACACTATATTTTGAGGAACAATGGGAAAGTAATTCTGCTTTGAAAGTTGATAAACTTGTAACCTCACTTTTGAGAAAATGGCCTTTGAATGTTTTGGTACCTACTGGAGAGCTCTCCTTTGTCTACATCCATTCAGCATTGTTTACACCCTCTTAAGCCAGCCCCACCCATCTCTTTAAGCATTCACGTGTGAGGTTATGAGCTAAACAGTGAGTAGTGTAGTAAAGACTAAAAGTGGTAAAAGTAGTAGCCTACAATAAGGAAAAATTCCAGGTAAACAAAGGGTCCAGATAATAAAAAATAAAAAAAATATTAGATGACGCTTACCCAGACACACTTGTCTAACTTGATGGGTCATGTGAAAGAAATGCTATAACCCCCAGCCACATCTTGCTAATTGGGTGGGTCTCTACAGGAGGTGTAAACGATACAGCCAAATGGTTACTTGCATAGTAGCAACGTCAGATATATATAGTGTCAATATATAGAAAATAATATACAGAACAATATCAATGACGATATCAGGGATAGATGAGGTAGTTATATGCATACCATCAGGGGTCAAGTGGCTGAGCAGCAGGATAAAAAAAAAATAGTAGCAGCAACGTATGTTAGGAGAGTCATATGAATAGAGGCACTGCAGATAGTGCTGATGACAGATCCATCCGAACCACACATGGAACAAGGGAATCTATATTCGGAGAGCCTGTTTCTGTCCTGCCCTTGACTTTGGTGCAGGGCATGTGATGACCCCTGTCACAGTGCCTTTTCACAACATCACTCTGGTCTTTCTGAAGCGCTGCTT